>NC_059990.1:10000000-10015000 GCF_912999745.1 Papilio machaon
CTGTAATTTTTCAGGATTACGGCTCGGGTTACTGAAAGCTTAGCTTTGATAATATTAATTTCATTAAAGTGAATGGTATTTCATATCTGTCATCGTTCTAGAACTTTCCGATACCAAAACGAATAAGGCTAACGAATAATACGACGGCAAGTTGGCGCGGCGCGGCGCTGTGCGGCGCAGCGGTGACGCAGCTGATCACAACATGGTCCGACCGAGAGGCCGAGGTCAGGTCCGCGGTCCGCGCGTGATTCATTACCGGGTAGGGATGTTCGATCCAATGCATTATTTGGGTGAATCGATGCAATGATCCATTCGATTGGATTATTGTATCGATACATTAAAATTCGACCTTTTTGTAGATCATCAAGTATTTCTGCAGAAAGAATAAAATCTTCCCATTAAATGTAAACCCCCCTCTTCCGGCCTTTATGGGATGAGTTAAGAAAAACCCTTGCAGAGTGCTTGGCAATGTATGTACAGAAACATCTGAGCAAAATTTTAAGCCTGTCCAGTTCTTTAGGCAATATGCGTTGATTTTATGTACTTTTGCATATCTTGAACGAATTTATTCCTTTCTAGCTGTCGCCTGCTACTCCGTCTGCGCGCAGTTAAAACTTTATAGGGGTATGAAAAATAGATAGTAGCCGATTCTCAGACTTACTGAATACGCATATAAAATTTGGTAAAAATCGGAAAAGCCGTTCGGAGAAGTACGGTAACTAACATTGTGACATGGAAATTTTATATATAAGACTAGCTGTCGCTCGCGACTCCGTATGCGCGCAGTTAAAAAAACTAAATGGGGGGGGGGGAGTTATGAAAAATAGATGTTGGCCGATTCTCAGACCTACTGAATATGCTCACAAAATTTCATGAGAATCGGTCAAGCCGTTTCGGAGGAGTTTAACCACAAAAACGCGACGAGAATTTTATATATTAGATTAATATATAAGTAATCACAGCGCTGACCAAAAAACCTAGAAAAACTTGAAATTTTGCATAGACATATCTATTCTTCTACTAATTCTATTCTGTAACTACATAGCCAAGCATTAAAAAAGGATATCATTAAACTCATCCCCTGAAGGTCTGAAGTGGAAGTGGAAGTGGTCATTATTAGATAACGTATATCTCAGGTAGAATAATGCGCGGGGATCTATGCGGACTTTTCAGGTTTCACGCAAAAAGGTGTTTTGGAAATTACTACCTACCTGATTTTAGGTCCTATACGAATGTTTCTACATACCTTTTCATATGTAAATTGACCGAAATAATTCCAACTGCTGAACTGTTATATCTCGGAATCGGTTAATCGTTAAAAATAAGAATAAATAATAAATATTAGATTATTTTTCCAAATGCGAGATCGATGGTGACTTTTCTGTTTTTAAATATAATGGTGTTTCGAACAATTTTCAGCTCTGTATGCGAATTATTTTAGGTTCACGTTTTGTTACTGCGTTTTTAGCCAGCCTTAATGGTTTAGACATCGTAAGACAAAAAAGAGAAATTTTGAGGGGTTCACAAATTCGATGTTTATATAGGTACATAGGTACAGAACATAATATATAATTTATCTATCTAGTCCGTCTATCAGTTTATAAAATTATACGAGTGTCTTTAAGTTATTAAGAAAAAATCATATTCGAGCACACGATGTATTTGCGCTGCTTATTAACGAAAACCCAATGTTTTAAATTTTTGTTAGTCTCTCAGTCTGTCTGTCCGCAAGTCCGCGTTTGTTCCGAGTTATCTCCAAAAAGGTTGTTCTTTGGTTTCGGTCGCAGCCGTGTACGGCGCGATGGTGATCTCGAGAGGGGCGCTTTTGCCTTCCGAAAAATATTTAAGAGCGCCCATTAGTGGTACTTATTGCTTAATGCATGACGAGAGTGGCGACGAAATGACCGTACGGCACGCTTGTTGCAGGAAGGCGCGGCGCAAGGAGCGCGAGGGTGAGCCGGCCGGCGACCCCAAGCTGTACCTGCAGGAGGCGCTGCTGGAGCGCAAGCTGCCCGAGCTGGACATGCGCCAACTGGTGGAGCTACCGCGCGGCCTCGACTACAACGAATGGCTCGCCTCCCACAGTCAGTATACACCATAAAGACTGCACGAAATAACCAAATTATAATAATAATAATAATATATTTTTATTACAAATTTATATGAGATTCGTCGTTGGACTTTCTCGCAAGTTTTCGTGGTAGGTTGTGATTTGCTCCGCCATCTTGAAATTCGCAACGACTTTTCTCACGACGATCTTAACTAACAGGTATTGTTCGACAGAGATCATATCGCAATCGGAAAATATCTTGACAGCGTCATATTTTGACCATAGAGGGAGGAGGGGAGAGTCAGCCGCTGCACGGTTTAATGTTGCCATTTTCATAATATAGAAATTTCATAAAAATATCACGTATGACATTACAGTACAGTAGAATTTCAATATTGGCAGGGATTACGTTCCAAATTTCCATTAGTAATTTTTTCTTGTTTTTTCCACACAGGAACAACTGTTTCTTTAATTTTACTCGTCTTTATAAATTGCAAGCACTGAGATGTTATTAAACTGTGGATCTTGTAGCGAATGGCTAGTTGACTAGTTAAAGCAGTAACTTTATTTCACCAATTACATCGCTTGCATTTATATAAAATCCGCCGCAACAAGTGCAAACACTAAAAACTACTAGCAAACTGTAATAAAGGATGCCGTTACAGCGTTTATAAAAACATTTCAATAACAAGTAATTAAAAAAATGGGACCCATCTGCAAGCACTACTTTCCGATTATATTTTTTTTTATCAAAATCGGAGCACCAAGTGCGGAGCTTGGCGGTAACACACATAAAAAAGAACAGTCGAATTGATAACCTCCTTTTTTTTGAAGTCGGCTAATAAATGATATTGGGTCACAGTTTTTTCCCCCGCGAATAAGGATATTGTACAGTACATTTTTTTTATTTAGCTCAGTTATTTTTGTCCTAAGTTTAAGTGTCCGGCTCACGGGTGACTCAGTGTTTATGTTAAATGTTCACTTGTAGTTTTTCTTTTATGTTATTTATGCGTAAAATGTTTAATGCAATGTGCTCGTAATATCCGCTCTATAATAAAATAAATCAGCAAATATTTAAAAAGTATTAATTGATTTGTACAAAAAAATTAGTAAGAAATTTAATATAAATATGTACCTTTCTTTAAGAATGTCTTCTGTTTCCTCATAAACTAGTTTTAACAACGGCGGCTTTCTTTTATTTTTTGCTTTTATATGGAATACCACTGAATGGCACATTTTGTAAGAAATGCGTCGATCGCCGGTCTGCCTTACAGTCCGGCATTACAGTCTCATAGGCGTGCGTCTGTTGTGGCGAAAAGAAAAACATTGTTGAAGTTGTGGCGGCCATGTTGCAGCGCTGGCGCTATTCGAGCACGTGAACCTACTGTACGGCACGGTGTCGGAGTTCTGTACGGCGGCGACGTGCCCCGACATGACGGGCCCCGGCGCGCGCGCCTATGCGTGGTACGACGAGCGCGGCAAGAAGACGCGCGTCGCCGCGCCACAGTACGTCGACTACGTCATGACCTACACGCAGAAGACCGTCACCGACGAGACCGTCTTCCCCACAAAGTACGGTGAGTGCCTCTCCCTTACCCTTGATATTTTTTTATTTATTTACATAATTGTATTTTCGTACAGGTTGTCCGGAAAAAACGTGTGTACTCGAGTTGAGGAAGAATTTCCAAAAAGAATAGCATTTCTAAACAATTTTCCGTCCGCGCGCAGTTAAAAAAAACTAAATGGGGGAGGGAGGGGGTAGGTTATGAAAAATAAATGTTGGCCGATTCTTAGGCCTACTGAATATGCTCACAAAATTTCATGAGAATCGGTCAAGCCGTTTCGGAGGAGTATGGCAACTAAAACTGTGACACGAGAATTTTATATATTAGATACACACAGTACAAATAGTTTTGATTTATTAATATTTGTTGTTTCGGAGACGTTCTAGTTAATATTGTAACGAAGGCCTTTTTAACAGAAGCACAAGCGGAGGTGAATTGCCTCAGCTACAGTGACACAGAGGCGGACATTGAATAAATATACTTAATTTATTTAAGAATTTTTAGTTTATTGTTCAATGTTTATCTAATCTTGTTAATATAAAAAATTAAGTAGGTATTTATTTGACATAGGTTGGTAAATAACAATTTCTTATACAAATTTTACTATTACAATATTCCATCCATTCGCCTCGTTTCGCCCACTGCTGGGCATAGGCCTCCCCCAAAGATCAATAAAAGGCAAGTTATATGAACACTTTGTAGCTTTCTTAGCCATCGATCAATTTTGCAAAGATTCATTTAGGTATTAAACGAATCACTAAAGAATCGTTCACTTTGATATTGAACTTAACGTCGCGTCGCTGATAACTAAGTGCGAAGGATGGGAACAAAAACATTTTATGTACCATATTTGGACCATTTCTCCAAGATAAATCCATGGACAATAATTGGGATTGTCAAGTGTATATTTAATATCTCATTCCTGCTAAACACGACGTACGCGTTAGGTAATAGCAAATAGCAGAGATTTCTTGGCCAAGGTTATGTCGATTAAACCCAATTTACCTCTATACAAAATTGATTAGTTTCTTCGCTAGAGGCCTTCAGAGTTTATGAAAATTTTTACGTTTCTCCAAATATCTGGAAAAGTCTATAGAGATTTTATTCATATTTTAAACATGGATTTGATTCAATAATAATTATAATAATACGACATTTTATCCGGTTTCGATAAGAAATTGAATTTACGAAACCGTTTGCCATCAAAATTTAACATGATACTTGTGTTTTCGGACTCCATGATAATTTTATCACATGGGTCTGTTCTACAAAGAGCTGTAGCTTATTGAATCGAACCCTTCGTTTAAATATGAATAAATTCTATTAAAGACTTTTCAAGATATTTGGAGAAAGGCAAAGTTTTCATAAACTTTGAAGCCCTCTAGCACCGAAACTAAGCAATGTTGTATTTACCTCTCTAGTTGGGTTAAATCACCATAATTCTGGCCAAGGAGTCTGTGATCTTCCACACGTCTTTTCCGGTCACCTGTTTGTTAAAGGTTTAAAGTACCCGCTTGACAAAAGTTTTTGTGAAGAAAAATTTTCTTTAACATAATTAGGTAGCGGTAGGTAGCGAAGTAAGTGGTCCAGTTTAGTGAGTACTTACACTATTGTTGAAGGCTTGGCAAAAGAGCAAGCGGATAATCAGATTTCATTCAAATATTGAACCGACCGCTGCCCTTACACATCTCTAACAACGGTAAAAACAACAAATTTAAGGTAGATTATGAATCCAACGGTTTTCGATTCATAATCTACCTTAAATGGACGGAGGAGGGGACGTACAGTAAGAGGGCATTTCTTCTTTCTATACGTCCCTTCCCACACCGAGTGCAATATCCCTGCCCATACTTTGATTGTATTCTCATCGGATGCGACTTGTAGAATATCGTGATGCCAGACTAAAAATGATCTAAAATGACTTACATTAAATATAATGTAATAATACTTTTTTTGTTATTGATGTTTTCATTGAAATTAGTGAGTAATTCAAGGCAAGGCGATATACGCATTTGTGTGAGTAGGATAGGACGAGGGCGGTGGCGGGTAGCGGGTAGCGGGTAGCGGGTAGCGGGTGCGGGTAGCGGGTAGCGGGGAGGTGTTACAATGCACAATTGCAGTTCGTGTGGGCGCAGCGAACGAGTTCCCGGCGCAGTTCGAGGGCGTGGTGCGGCGCGTGGTGCGGCTGCTGTTCCACGTCGTGGCGCACTTGTACGCGGCGCACTTCCGCGAGCTGGTGCTGCTGCGTCTGCACGCGCACCTGCACCTCACCTTCGCGCACCTCACCGCGCTCGACCGCCGCTTCGCACTGCTCGACCACAAGGAGACCGAGGTACATTGTTGTTTGTCTTCTTCTTTATAGGAACCACTTAAATTCTTAAACGATTACGATGATATCGTACAGGTCTTTTTTCAATATCTTGGCGGCTCAATACTTGACGGTCATCGCAGCGGTATACCTAAAATTATGTTCTACGTTGCGACTCGTGCGATGTTCCTAGCCGCCAACATATGAAACGATTTTAAAGCTAATGTATTGCGATAACTGCTTCATCAAATATATGATATTTTATGAAATTGTTCACATCGAAGTAGCGGCGGAGGGCCCGATTCACTCGCGACGTTAGGTAAGTTTGAACGGTTTAAAGTCGACAAACTTCTGGCGGTCAATGTGAAATCGCCTTCAAAATAGAAAAAAAAATCATTACGCATAGTGCTCGTTCATTCAGTTCTTTAGTTGGAACTTTTCCTCCATACATATGTCATTTTACTTGAACTGTGCCTTTCCACTACAGTGATTTTGTACTTGTATTAATGCATATTTTAGTATATTTCGAGCTCGAGCTCCGGTACCGGTATTTTATGCAAGATGTTTCGTTTGCAGGTGTTGCGCGACCTGGAGGTGGCGCTGCGCTTGTCGGAGCCGGGGGGCGCGCCCTGCCCGCCGACGCCCGCGCCGGGCCCGGCGGGGGGCGCGGCGGGGGGCGCGGCGGGGGGTGCGGCGGGTGCGGGGGGCGCGGAGGAGGGCGCCTCGCCGCGGCGCCGGTCGCCGGTGGTGACGCAGCCGCTGGCGTCCGCGTGACGCCGCCTTGTTGACTCTATTGTAAATATTTCAATCTGTTAAGTAGTTCTAGGTGATTACAATTAGTTTATAAATTTGTGATTGCTTTGGTTGTAAATAAAAGTGATATTTGTTTAACTAATAAACGGAAAAGCTTTATGTAGTTTTGTTTGTCGCGCGGCCTCGCGACCTCGCCCTAGCCCTCGTCCTCCGACTCTCCTTGCGTACCTTCGTCCCTCTAGTCTCTAGTACAGTTCATTGGATTATTGACACTCGTATTGACAGTTAAATACAAGCCAGGCTCTACTGTCTATATGTTTGACAAATCTATCAAACACCAATGCAAGCGGCCAATTTAGACAAATTATTAATTTCAACTGGCGCCAAATGAGATCTATTGTAGGGGAGAGGAAGCGAGGATTTTTGGATTTAATCGAGCGTGGCAGTTAAACGAATGGGGGGGTACCTTGTACCCAGTCGAGTAGGTACTCCTGCCACAAACGAAACGCTTCATTTACAGCAGAGTTTTTAGGGTATACGATCATAGTACTAAATAAAAGAAATCTGCACAGGTGGGCACAGTTAATCGAAAAGTTAACTTCGTTAATTCGTTAATTAAAAATTTACTTCAAAAAAAAAAAACAATCTCAACCAAAATGCACTCAAAAATAACGTAAAAAAACAATTTCAAACAAAATGCACTAAAAAGAAACAAAATAATGTCCTGAAAACTTTCTAAACTCTAGTAGTTAGTAGTATGGGCTCAGTTTTCCGCAACTCCACGACAAGCGCGTATTTTGCGTGTCTCTAAACTCTAAAGAAAGTTCTCTTCTTTCTTGTAACATGTCTATATTGTGTAATTATTGTTATTTTGGAGTCGGTTTCGGCCTAAGTAGGGACATAAACGTAAGTATGTCTAATACATCTCAAATATAAAATGTCATCTATTTACTTCGGCCGACACCAACTGCGAAATAACAATAATTATACAATATAGACATGTTACAAGAAAGAAGAGAACTTTCTTTAGAGTTTAGAGACACGCAAAATACGCGCTTGTCGTGGAGTTGCGGAAAACTGAGCCCCTACTACTAATTACTAGAGTTTAGAGAGTTTTCATGACATTATTTTGTTTCTTTTTAGTGCATTTTGTTTGAAATTGTTTTTTTTACGTTATTTTTGAGTGCATTTTGTTTGAAATTGTTTTTTTATGTTACTTTTGAGTGCATTTTGTTTGAAATTGTTTTATTACGTTACTTTTGAGTGCATTTTGTTTGAGATTGTTTTTTTTTTGAAGTCGGCTATTTTTTTTTTACATCAACTTTAAAATTATTTAATTTACTCAACTATACTAAATAAATTGTTAATATCACAAACAATAAAATATAACTATAAAACAAAACTATTTCTCTTTTTTTTTTAAACATTTTCACAACTTTTATTTTTCAACTGTTTTTATTACTTCATCGATCACGCACGGCTTCGCGTTACCGGCCAGTACGACCTCCTGGGCAGCGTACAACCTCTGTCGTGCTATCAAGGAGGTTATATGAGCATCAATACGCGATGTACATTCAGTTATATTTTTGGCGTCTTTGAAGAGTCTGACAACATTGATGAAGTCTTTGCCACTTTTTCTTAATATAAGTTAGGTCTGACGCAAATATCAAAGTAACATTTTATCATATTTTTGTTGAATACTAAAAATATGCCAGTGGCCATTTTGTATTACAATGATGGTAAAAATTATTCCTCTATCATTTGTTTGTGCAGTTGACTGAACTAAAGATGGGTTCTAAAGGAATTGAAACACATTGGTTATTTTTGTAGTTTTTAACTTTATTTAATTGAAATGCATTTTGGTTTCACTTTATAATACAACATTACAATCTATACAAAGTTAGATTCAAAATAAATAAATAGTATCGGTTAAAATGCTTCGGGAAGCTGAGCTCCGGATGTTCGTAGTCGCAAGTTGTACAACACTGACGTTACATCATTTACATTACAATCTAAATGTTAATAATTTGTTCGTTCATTTCATCAAAGAGAAAAAGAGTGCTAGAGCAAACTGCAACGTGCGCTGCCATGTGCGCAGCATCTGTCTCTGCAGAGTGCGCACTCGACCCGCCACATCTGTCTCTGCAGAGTGCGCACTCGACCCGCCACATCTGTCTCTGCCGAGTGCGCACTCGACCCGCCACATCTGTCTCTGCAGAGTGCGCACTCGACCCGCCACATCTGTCTCTGCCGAGTGCGCACTCGACCCGCCACATCTGTCTCTGCCGAGTGCGCACTCGACCCGCCATATCTGTCTCTGCAGAGTGCGCACTCGACCCGCCACATCTGTCTCTGCAGAGTGCGCACTCGACCCGCCACATCTGTCTCTGCCGAGTGCGCACTCGACCCGCCATATCTGTCTCTGCAGAGTGCGCACTCGACCCGCCACATCTGTCTCTGCCGAGTGCGCACTCGACCCGCCACATCTGTCTCTGCCGAGTGCGCACTCGACCCGCCATATCTGTCTCTGCAGAGTGCGCACTCGACCCGCCACATCTGTCTCTGCAGAGTGCGCACTCGACCCGCCACATCTGTCTCTGCCGAGTGCGCACTCGACCCGCCATATCTGTCTCTGCAGAGTGCGCACTCGACCCGCCACATCTGTCTCTGCCGAGTGCGCACTCGACCCGCCACATCTGTCTCTGCCGAGTGCGCAGTGGACAGCCAGATGTCGGTGTCGGTGTCGGCCTAGCGGAGGGCTCAGACGAGGTGGTGTGCATGCGGCGCGTGTCGCAGCATAGGCTCTGTGTCGGTGTCGGTGTCGGGCTCGTCGTCGAGGCCGGCGGCGGCCCAGTCGGTGTCGCGCGGCGCGGCCAGCCCGCACAGCCGCACTCCCAGCAGGTCGGCGCAGTTGTTGAGCGGTCCGCGTGTGAAAGGCGAGCGACCGCCGCGCGCCTGAAAGTGCCGGTAGCGGCCGCGGTTCAGCTGCTCGTTGGTCGTCATGCCGAGGCACACCACCTGCAGCACATATATTTATTATATTATTTCATAATACATCCTTGTTTTTATCCGCAACAAAGTGCGGCCGGAAACTAAAATAATTTGGCCTATGTGTTCTTTCAATCTATACCAAGTTTCATCGAGATCCGTGCAGCCGTTTTGTAGATATGTAATCGAAAAAAAATCATATTTCGTACACATGATGTGTTTGTGTAGCTGATAATAAAAAAACAATGTTTAAAATGATATGTATGTCCGCGTTTGTTTTGGGTAATCACCGCAGCGACTGGACCGATTCTTACGAGACTTGGACGGGAAGGTAGCTGATGGACTCGGTCATTTATAGCTTACTTTTTTTATAATTCCGCGCTGACGAAGTCGCGGCCGATCGCTAGCTTATAATATTAGTAAGAAGTAAGATATAAAACACAATTAAAATAAGATGCAAAATAAAAGCAAAGGAATGGAGAGCGAAGAATCTAACCAGATAGAGCTGGCAACCGGTGAGCACGGCCACCCAGAAGAGGTGGAAGAGCGCGTTGAGCATGACCCAGCTGAGCCAGGCGTTGCAGCGCAGCGCGTCCAGCAGCGCGCGCGCGCCCGGCGCCAGCGCGCATTGCGCGCGCACCGCCTGCACGCCGCCCCACACCATCCACGCGCACATCACCAGCAGCGAGGCCAGGAAGCCGAGGAAGTAGCGGTGGTTGTTGGCCCCGATGCAGTTGCCCACCCATGGGCAGTGGTGGTCGAACTTGGCGACGCAGCGGTTGCAGACGGAGCAGTGCTTGGAGCGCAGCGGGCGGCGCACCAGGCACGCCGAGCAGAAGCGCGCCGGCTCGAACCCGCCGCCGCTGCCCTCCGACAGCTCGATGATCGTCTGCCAACCGACCGGTCGCAGTGGAGATGAGCAGAGGCCGGCAATCTTCACCTCGCTCATTCGACTTTCGTTGCCTCTCAAATTACCTCCCACGACACATTCACATTACATCCATTACAAACACTCTTACTTAGTTGACTGCTTCGTTTCGGTACGAGTTAGTCGTAAACTCACTCGGAACTTATCCGTCTTGGTGGCGGTGATGACGCCGGGGTCGCTGCGCCACGAGCGCAGGAAGGTGTACCAGAGCGCGGCGGAGCACAGCAGGAAGGCGAGCGTGGCCGGCGCGCCCACCGCCGGCGCGATCACCGCCGCCCACGTTATGTAGAACCAGACCTGCACAATGACCGCTCGCTCTGCACTCCGCACTCTTACCACAATATTGATTTCTAATTTTGAATAACCTCCCTCACCTTTGTAGCTAAGTAAACGCTCAAGGGGAATATATTCTTTAGTTCATCGTCGAAAAGTGCATTGCCGAGGAAATGTAGCACTGCATAGAAACAGACGAGAAGGAACATCTTAAACATGTAGAGAGTGTCGATCTCCAAGACCAGGCCGGTGACGTAGAACGCCATGAACGGCATCGCCACCACGCACCACCATCTGAACTTCTGCAAGGCAATACAAATATCTCACCTGATAGAATCGACATACAACCGTGTCATTGAAGAAAGAATTAAATAGAAATATTGTCAGATTTTATTTTACCTTTTCGTACGTTAACCTGCGGAAGATGCTTCTCCTGGTGGTGAGCAGTGCGTGCTCTCGGACCCTGTCTGCCACTTTGGAGCCCAGCCAGAGACAGTCGCCCGCCTGCAGCATGGCGGCGGGAGTGGCGCCGCGCAGGTTGGGAACGTCCAGGCTCGCGTTGCCCTGCACACAACACGCACACAATGCACAACAATCAAAAATAAAAATTACAATTTAATTTTATGTCACATTTTGTCCCTTAGCTTACAACACCGCTCAAATCGAAAACTGGTGGTTTTCACATTTGGATTCCATTAGATGAAGCTGCTCATTACAAATCTATCCATTGCTCACATGATAATTGTAAGGTAAAGAAATATTTACTGTATTACTGTAAAAGATAAAAAGAAATAACTATTTCTAAACTGCTAAATAGCGTATTAATTAAACAATTACTAATAAAAATGCACCGATTATTTTGAAATACAGTTTTTTTTTTTTAGTCTCCTGTAAAGATGATAATAATGACTAATGCGGTGTTGTTAGCTATGGGAGGATATGTCAGTTTAATAAAAAATACTTGAAAATTGAGATAAATGCTTTTCAGCACAAAAAATTATGTATTTCTGGCTTCTTTCAAATTTGTACTCTAAAGACCTAAAAAGGTGAGTTAAATTAGGTATTTAGAAATATTTTTTACAGTATACAACACCTAGAATTCAAATTCTGCATAGAGGTTTCTGTGGTGACATAGGTGAGCACTATAAAAGACTGATGAATTTTATCCGCTAAAGATGCAAAGCTTGGGTTGAAAGTTTGTATGGAGATGTTATTCCTCTGACAGAATTACTTGAAAATGGACATTAATGCTTATGAAGGGTCTAGAACAGTGTTTCCCAACCTTTTTGGATCCATGTCCCATTTTTCAGGATGAACACGACTGTTACCCCCTTATAAATTTTGTTTAGAAATAAATTTCTCTCGAGGCCTAAATTTACAATGTTAGAGAAATAATTAAATACTACTTTTGGCTGACTAGATCAATTTCATATAAAATTTTTAAACATGAAAACACATATAAATAGTTTAAATGCAACGGATTTTTGTCTCTAAAATATATTTATGTACTTTTTAGCACTGGTTATCATTGTAAGGATGTATAGCCTTAAGTTTTTAAATCTCCGAATTGCACCCCTCTAAATCCAAATGTCCCCCAGGTGGGGCGTACGCCCCACCTTGGGAAACACTGGTCTAGAGTTTGTTTTAGAGTTTTAAGCTCTACATGGATAATATCAAGGAAGTAATAGCTTCAATTTGTTACTTTAAAATCATGAACTCCTGTGAATACTAAGATATATCAATATTAATTTTAAGAATTAAAGTAAAAAAAAAACAACTGGAAACAGAAAGGAACATTCTTGCCACTTATTTATATTACTATCCTTGATTAGTCTTTCTGTGTTAAAAATTGAGGTGTTAAAACCCTGGAACAAAAGGAAATATTTCACTTACATATAGTACAAGAGTAGAAATAGCAGTTGTGTTCCGAGCCAGTATCGCCCAATGCAGTGCAGTGTTCCCATGCGAACGATCCACTGGAGATGTGGATGCACCAAGTGTGAGCAGCAGGCGCGTGGGATCGACGGCGGACACCTTCCAGGCGGCCCACATGAGCGGCGTCATACCGCCGGCATCAGGCGCGTCAGGGTCGACCCCGCGCGCTACTAGGTACGCCACCACCGCCGTGTGCCCGAACTGTGCCGCCAGGTGCAGGCAGGCGCAGCCTTCCGCGTCGCGTAGCGTCGGGTCGGCGCCTGCTCGCACCAACAGCACGGTCGCCTCCAAGTGGCCTTGTCGAGTTGCCCAGTGCAGGGGCGTCGATTGCAATTCACCGCCGACCGCATCTACGATTGCACCCTTCGATAGAAGATATTCAATGATTTCTCGGCGGTTGTTAATCGCCGCCCAGTGCAGCAATGTAACAGTTTCATGGTCCGGCTGATTGACATCCCAGCCTGCCTCTACAAGTTCTTTGACACGACCGAAAGCACCGTACTGTGTGGCTTTTACTATGTCGAATCCACTATAATCTCGTTCGAGTGGTGCAGGCGGGGGCTCGCGCGAAGGCAAGCCCTCGCACTCGCGCTGGGACTTTCCACATTGCCCGGTGGCAGCCGCGCCGCATGTGCTGTCGTACATGGCCACTAGGTGCAACCGGGTGGAGAAGACATTGTAACAAATTTTTGTAGTTAAATAACTTAAAATAATGACGATTTCTAGGAAAGTGTTGATACTATGAACAAATCGAAACAACTGTCATCAAAAACTCAATTTATTGACATCTTAGGGTATGTTCCGATATACACTGCGAGCACTGCACAGTGCTATCACTGTAGAAAAATTCGTTCCGTTATGGACTGCCAGTATACTGTCGCAGTACCCTAGGGAAATATATGACGTCATAAATCGCCGCCATATTCTACTGTGAGCACTGGCGTTTTCGAGGTAAGGTACTCGCAGTACTTTGATCACGTGATCAGTCAAAACCACCCGAGTGCCTGACATCTTTTAAACAAAGCTAAAGTTTAATCAGAAAATGTTAAAGTTCTGTAATTAGTTTGGATTAATAAATAAAACAATGGAAGAATTGAAAAAATTAACCTTATTAGACTGTGTTGATAATGAAAAACATATTCTTTTTTATGAAAAAGTACTTATTTTTATTACATTATAAATTAAATTTATAATTAATATTAATTAAAATATTTTTAATTTGACAGTACTCCAAAACAGTTTTTTTTAATGTACTAGAAAACTTGAATACACTCATTGGAATGTCGCGTCAAAAAATGCTGCTGACAGTATACGAGATTGCGTTCCGTTTTAAATCGTAACCAGTATAACTGACTATAAAGGAACGGCTTCACAGTATACTGAATTGACGTCACACTCTACAGTGGTCGCAGTGCATATCGGAACACACCCTTAATCTACAATGATCCGTTCAAAAACAGTTTAACATTAAACATAGACACTATGTTATTGGTGTTTTGTTTTTTTTTAAAACCGTCTTTTTTTTTAATTTAATTAACTGGAATACTTTTCGTACAACAAATGAGGTATAAAAAAACTCGATACATACATATGTATCGTGTTTTATATGTATGTATATACATATATTCTTAGATTAAAATTTTAACTATAGTGTGTCTATTTAAGGATGATTAGTTAGACCAAAGAGTACAATAATATACATATACAGAAAAAGAGAGCCCTCTGAACGATTTTTTGTCACCCTAAAAGAACTAACGTCATCTCTCGATATACGCCATATGCTAATATTATGGGTATGTTCCGATATGCACTGCGACCACTGTAGAGTGTGACGTCAATTCAGTATACTGTGAAGCCGTCCGTCCCTTTATAGCCAGTTATACTGGTTACGATTTAAAACGGAACGCAATCCCGTATACTGTCAGCCGCATCTTTTGACGCAGCATTTAAATGAGTGTATTCAAGTTTTCTAGTCATTAAAAAAAACTGTTTTGGAGTCCTGTCAAATTAAAAATGTTTTAATTAATATTAATTGTAAGTTTCAGCTCGTATTGAACATTTTCAACACAGTCTAATAAGGTTAATTTTTGCAATTCTTCCATTGTTTTTTTTTTTTTTTTTATTTATTAATCCAAACTAATTACAGTACTTTAACATTTTCTGATTAAACTGTAGCTTTGTTTATAAGACGTTAGGCACT
>NC_059990.1:10020000-10030902 GCF_912999745.1 Papilio machaon
CGCCTCCCCTAAAGGATGGATGGTGGGTTCACCCACCCCAGTGGTGGAGCTGCTTCGGCGGCTAGCGCAGACGGGGCCGCGGAAGAGTGCGAAAGCGTGCCCGTAGCCCCGTCACCAATGCGCAGGAGGAACAGAGGTGGTTTAGCGGGTATGCTCCCACTAGGGGAGAGAATCTCGCATAACTTCGTGTCCCCCCCGGGGCATGTCGTATGCATAAAGCATTCCCCTCTTTAAAAAAAAAAAAAAAAAAAAGGTTAGGTTAGGTTAGGTTAGGTTAGGTTAGGTTAGGTTAGGTTAGGTTAGGTTAGGTTCCACGGACCTGCTCGGTTGTCCGAGTGGGCGGAGAGGAGTACTCCGACGTGGCGCGTCCCCGGGTGGTGGATAGGGGAACGCCCCGGCTTCGGCTGGGGTAGGGCTTCGGCCCCGCGAACCAAACTCTAGGGTCGGTCATCGTGTTGGGTGTTGCACATGACCGACCCACCTGGAGAGGGCCGTCAGTGGTGGGTCACAGCAGTGACTCCGCCCTGACCATGCCCAACCGGGGTCGCACCGGCAGATGCGACGTGGTGGGGCCGCGGGGGGTGTGGGTGGGTACTGGTTTATCCTGCCCATCTTACAGCCCTCGTGGCCGGATGTGGGGTGAGGTCGTGGGGGCTGTGGGTGGGTACTGGTTTACCATACCCCCTGCGGCCCTCATGGCCAGATGTGAGGAGAAGGATGAATGCGAGATGGAGAGGCCGAGGGGGGATACTGGTTTTCCAGTCCCCTCTGCGGCACGTAGAGTAGGGCGAGGGCGGGACCGGTTGGCCCCGCCGGTGGGGGCTGGGGTGGTAGGACACAAAAGATCCTGCCTCTCTGGCTTTCACCACTTAGGGAGAGGCGCTTCGGCGTCAGACGCGCGGCCCGAGCTTTGGTTATGGCTCAGCTGGTACAAAGCTCGGGTCATTGCGTTAAGGTGGGCATGAGGGTTTTTAGTGGGTATGGCTGAACGACTGTAGGCGAGTCCCACACTCCCTGCGCCATTGCACTGCCCGGCGCAGGGGTACGGAAGTGTATTTTCCCTCGTTACAAAAAAAAAAAAAAAAGGTTAGGTTAGGTTAGGTTAGGTTAGGTTAGGTTAGGTCCCACGGACCTGCTCGGTTGTCCGAGTGGGCGGAGAGGAGTACTCCGACGTGGCGCGTCCCCGGGTGGTGGATAGGGGAACGCCCCGGCTTCGGCTGGGGTAGGGCTTCGGCCCCGCGAACCAAACTCTAGGGTCGGTCATCGTGTTGGGTGTTGCACATGACCGACCCACCTGGAGAGGGCCGTCAGTGGTGGGTCACAGCAGTGACTCCGCCCTGACCATGCCCAACCGGGGTCGCACCGGCAGATGCGACGTGGTGGGGCCGCGGGGGGGTGTGGGTGGGTACTGGTTTATCCTGCCCATCTTACAGCCCTCGTGGCCGGATGTGGGGTGAGGTCGTGGGGGCTGTGGGTGGGTACTGGTTTATCCTGCCCCCTGCGGCCCTCATGGCCAGATGTGGTGATGGATGGATGTGTGATGGAGAGGCCGAGAGGGGATACTGGTTTTCCAGTCCCCTCTGCGGCACGTAGCGTAGGGTAGAGGGCGGGCCGGTTGGTTCCGCCGGTGGGGGCTGGGGTAGTAGGACACAAAAGATCCTGCCTCTCTGGCTTTCACCACTTAGGGAGAGGCGCTTCGGCGTCAGACGCGCGGCCCGAGCTTTGGTTATGGCTCAGCTGGTACAAAGCTCGGGTCATTGCGTTAAGGTGGGCATGAGGGTTTTTAGTGGGTATGGCTGAACGACTGTAGGCGAGTCCCACACTCCCTGCGCCATTGCACTGCCCGGCGCAGGGGTACGGAAGTGTATTTTCCCTCGTTACAAAAAAAAAAAAAAAAAGGTTAGGTTAGGTTAGGTTAGGTTAGGTTAGGTTAGGTTAGGTTAGGTTAGGTTAGGTTAGGTTAGGTTAGGTTAGGTTAGGTTAGGTTAGGTTAGGTTCCGTGTCGTTGGAGGCAGCATGCGTGCTAGCTGGGACTCCCCCATGGGAGCTGGAGGCGTCGGCGTTGGCGGAGGTCTATTGGAAGTCCGCCGACGTCAAAAGTCGGGGAGAGATCCCAAGTGGAGAAGAAATTGGAGAATGGCGAAAGAGCGCTAAGGATTCAGTCCAGCGCTGCTGGCTCGAACAGCTGAGCCAGCCGGGAGCGGGTCACCGCACCATAGCGGCGATTCGCCCCGTCCTAAAAGAATGGTTGACGAGACGATGGGGTGCACTCTCATATCGCCTAGTGCAGGTCCTCTCGGGGCATGGCTGCTTCGGGAGGTACCTGTGCAACGTGGCCAGACGGGAGCGCACTCCGCAGTGCCGATTTTGTGATGCCGCGGAAGACGACGCGGATCACACATTGACGTTCTGCACAGCATGGGCTGAGGAGAGAGCCGTGCTTGTGCACCAAATAGGAGTTGACACCTCGCTGCCGGCTGTCGTTTCTGCGATGGTCGGCAGTGAACCCGGATGGAGTGCCGTCGCCGCCTTTTGCGAGGCGGTGATGAAGAAAAAGGAAGAGGACGAGCGGCGCCGGGAGGATGATCCGGAGGAGGATCCCGTGCGCCGCCGCCGACCGATGCGCCGACGCCGGGCTTTTGCCCAGGCGTCTTAATAGTTTTATTTTACAAAGACGTGTTGGTCGGTGCCGGGTTGGGGGACCTGGTAGGAGGAGGGCGGCAGTTCTCCGTCGCCCACTCGGAGGTGGTTAATGTGGCCATGTGCGCCACGAGAGGTGGGTCCTAAAAGGACAAACGCTCTGCCGGGACAAGGATAAGGGAAACTGTCACCTTAGCCCCGGCACAAGCGGGATGGCGGTTTCGAGGAGTTTTGGTCGGTAGTAGCCCCTCCGGTCATTTACGGGCCGGGGGAGCGGCTGAGTCCGACACACCTGCCCGCTCCCTCCCCCGAGCGGGTAGACGGCTCATAAACGGGTTTCTCCTCGTAAAAAAAAAAAAAAAAAAAAAAAAAAAAAAAAAAAAAAAAAAAAAAGGTTAGGTTAGGTTCCACGGACCTGCTCGGTTGTCCGAGTGGGCGGAGAGGTGAACTCCGACGTGGCGCGTCCCCGGGTGGTGGATAGGGGAACGCCCCGGCACATTGCTGGGGTAGGGCTTTTTTCGCCCCGCGAACCAAACACCAACAAACCCGTAAATCCGCACTCAGCGGAAACGGGGGCTCTGCGCCTAGCGCGGGGCCGCGAGGAAGAAAACCTCTATAAAAAATTACCCGGTGGTGACACCACACTTGGCCGCCCACTGGTCTTTGATCAGTGGACGCCAAGTAGACCGTAAGTCCGCACTGAGCGGAAACGGGGGCTCTGCGCACTGAGCGTGGGGCTGCGAGGAAGAAAACCTCTATAAAAAATTACCCGGTGGCGACACCACACTTGGCCGCCCACTGGTCTTTATGATCGGTGGACGCCAAGTAAACCGTAATCCGCACTGAGCGGACCGGGGGCCCTGCGCATTGAGCGTGGGGCTGCGAGGAAGAAAACCTCTCTAAAAAATTACCCGGTGGCAACACCACACTTGGCCGCCCACCGGTCTTTATGATCGGTGGACGCCAAGCAAACCGTAATCCGCACTGAGCGGACCGGGGGCCCTGCGCACTGAGCGTAGGGCTGCGAGGAAGAAAACCTCTCTAAAAAATTACCCTGTTTGGGGAGGGGAGGGATGTTCCGCGGGGCTATACCGGACAGGGCTACCCATACCGGGCAGGCCCACGGAACATCGGTGGACCCGTTGGGTCGGGCTATTGGACGAGGATGTGTGGCTTGGACGAGGATGTGTGGCAGCACAGAAACTTGCAGAGGACTTCGGTCGGAGGACGGCGGCCTTCAAGGCTCGCGGTGCGGCAGGCCCAGGGAACATCGGTGGACCCGTTGGGTCGGGCTATTGGACGAGGATGTGTGGCATCACAGAAACTTGCAGAGGACTTCGGTCGGAGGACGGCGGCCTTCAAGGCTCGCGGTGCGGCAGGGTCGGTCAAAAAAAAAAAAAAAAAAAAAAAAAAAAAAAAAAAAAAAAAAAAAAAAAAAAAAAAAAAAAAAAAAAAAAAAAAAAAAAAAAAAAAAAAAAAAAAAAAAAAAAAAAAAAAAAAAAAAAAAAAAAAAAAAAAAAAAATCCGGCCACCCTGTCGCGCAAATAGTCGAGGACGTGTGGCATCACGATAAAAATGTAGAGGACTTCGGTCGGAGGACGGCGACCTTCAAGGTTGCGCATCATGTCAGGGACCTCACCCTGGATCGAAAAGGCGGTTTCCGGTGTCCGACAACACCGGACACACCGTATGAATGGCAAGCTTAAAAAGAGAATTACCCCAGGAGGGTACCTCCGGCACCGCCGGGGGAGAATCCCTCCCCGGGGCCACTTTGGCCCCGGGCTGCCCCTTGTACTCTGGGGGGGGCAAAGACTGCCTTGATTACACAACGACATTGGCTTCGAAAACGGAATTAGATGCACGCGGTTTGGATGTGACGGGGAGTGGTATGGAAGTTGGTGGAGGAGAAAGAGGAGAAGAGCAGATGGATTTGGAGACGGAATTGATGCTGAGCGAGGAGACCACATCAATGTCCGAAGATAGTCGCGGGGCTAGCCCTATGCCCAGAAAGAGAAGAGGACGGCCGCCCACCACGGGCCACTATGTCGGCCTGGCCAAAGCCAAGCTGGCTCTAATACAAGCCGAACGGGAGGAAGAACAGAGGAGGGCGGAGGCAGAGGTAGTCGCTGCCTCCCGCGAGGCCCGGGCCAGAGCCCAAGCCCACAGGCTGCCGGAGTCGGTCCCAGAAGAGGAGGAGTTCCAGGCGGCCGGCTCCCTCAGCCAAATAATCAAGGACAACGTAGAGGTCATCAAGAAGGTAGCCACCACCTCCAAAAATTTGAAAGGAGGCTACGTACACGCCTTAAAGGATGCAGCGGAGGAAATCACGAAGATGGCAAAAGCTCTGCAAAGCAGATGCGTATCTGACGAGACCAAAGGCCTGCAGGCGGACAATGCCCGCCTGCGAGCAGAAGTAGCACAACTGCGCAAGGAGGTAGCAGAAATGAAACAGCACCTTCATACACCGAACGTGAGGGCAGAGGCAGCCGCTGTGGCCATACAACCGGAACCACAACGGCAAAAACCGAATGACAACGAGGAGCTTGTGCGCACCATCTTATGTCAAGTGGGCACAATGGTAAACGCCAGATTTGAGGCGTTACAAGAACGACTCCTTCCGGAGAAGCGCCTCCGTCCCCCGCTGGCGGCGGATAGCAGGCCTGAGCCTGCAGGCCCTGGCGCACCGGAAGCACCAACAATGATAAATCAGGCAAAGAGCGGACCAACACCAGGCAAAGCCCCGGGCAAAACCTCGAGCAAAACCTCGGGCAAAACCTCCGGAAAAGCCTCGGGCAAAGCCCCGGGCAAAGCCCCGAGCAAACCCGGCAAGAAGAAGACGACGGAGCCCCAGGCCCAGCCACAGCCAATGGCGGCAGAGCCAGCTGACCAACAGCCCAGCGAATTGCCCTGGAGCACAGTGGTAAAAAGAGGGCTAAAACAAAAAAAGAAGAAGAAAGAGGGCACACGGGTGTTTACAAACACTGAAAGGAGGAAAACGCCAAGACCACCAACAGTCAGCTCACCTAAGACGGAGGCGGTAGTGGTCTCAATAACGCCGGAGGCTATCGCTAAAGGCCTCACCTACGATGCAGTCATCGCCGAGGCCAAAGCAAAGATCAAATTGCAAGACGTAGGAATCACAACTGGGGTACGCTTTAGGGTGTGTGCCACAGGAGCGCGGAGGTTTGAGGTCCTGGGTTCAGATAACAGCCCGCAAGCCGACGCCCTTGCGGAAAGATTGACGCAAATATTCAGCGGAGAAATGGTCCGGATTTCCAGACCGGCGAAGACGACTGAAATAAAAATTTCTGGGCTAGACGATTCAACAACTGTCGAGGAGGTGCTGGCGGCGGTTGCCGAAGCTGGAGCCTGCTCCAAAGATAATCTCAAATGCAGTGGCGTCGTAAGAGACAGATTCGGAGTAGGACATGCATGGGTAGAATGCTCGGTAGAGACTGCGAAACGGGTGGCTACAGTAGGTCGACTGACAATATCGTGGGTGTCGGCCAGCGTCATGCTGCTTGAGCCAAAACCACTGCGTTGTTATCGATGCCTGCAGAAGGGGCATGTTAGAGCGCAATGCAGTGCAGAGGCAGATAGGAGCAAGCTGTGTTTCCGATGTGGGGTAGAGGGGCATAAGTTTAAGGAATGCTCGGCCAAGCCGCACTGTTCCATCTGTGCTGCGGCCAAAAAACCGGCGGATCACAAACTGGGAGGCAAGGGCTGTTCTGCTCCAGCCCCCAAAGTCACCAGAGGGAAGACACAGCCAAAACCAGCACAACAGGCGTCAGTAGAGGTCGCTATGGAGACGGACGAAATTGGCACCAGAAATGGCTCTTCAAATCCTACAAGCCAATCTTAACCACTGCGCACGTGCTCAAGACCTGCTCTTACAGAGTATGGCGGAGTGGTCGACGCAGTTAGCTGTAGTGTCCGAACCCTACTTCGTTCCCATTAGGGATGATTGGGTGGGGGACGAGGAAAATCTTGTAGCGCTCATTGTGCCCCGGTCCATGAGTTCCCCGACTCTTGATGGGGTTCAAAAGGGCCACGGGTACGTGGGTGCTACAGTCGGAGGAAATTTAGTCGTCGGCGTATATTGCGCCCCTAGCAAAAGCCTCGCAGAGTTCGAGGGTCTTCTCGATCGTGTTGGAATCCTCGTCGGCAGAAATCACACCCGTTCCGTGCTGGTAATGGGGGATTTCAATGCCAAGAACACTGCCTGGGGTGGCACAGCCACGAACGCCCGGGGTGCAATACTTGAGGAGTGGGCCTTGACCATGGGACTTTGCCTCCTAAACAGGGGGTCGAGACCTACTTGCGTCCGGCCGCAGGGCAGTTCCATCGTGGACTTATCGTTCGCCTGCCCTGCAACTGCGAGACGGGTGTGCGGTTGGGAAGTGGTGGAAGGTGTGGAGACACTATCTGACCACCGTTACATCCGTTTCTCAATATCGGAGACACCAACGGCCCCAGTACATCAGGGGCCGGAGTCGCTGCACCGGGACACTCCACGGTGGGTGGTGAAGCGACTCAACAAGGACGTACTAACTGAAGCTGCCCAGGTCGAAACATGGTCGCCTGCGGACAGCTCCCTGGACATTGACGAAAGGGCTGCCGCGCTGCGTGCGTCGATGACTCGCATATGTGACGCGTCGATGCCGCGGCAAGGCCCCCCACCCCGGAAAAGACACGTGTACTGGTGGTCTGCTGACATAGCAGCAATGCGCACTGCGTGCGTAGCTGCTAGACGCCAGTACCAACGACAACGACGGAAACGACAAAGAGACGAAATCGCCGAGGCGAGCTTACATAACACCTATAAAGCCGCAAAACATGATCTGAGCCGAGCGATATGCGAAGCGAAAGACAGGGCGCGAGAAGAAATGATCGAGACTCTAAATCAAGATCCGTGGGGTCGCCCCTATTTGATGGTCCGTGGGAAACTCCGGACGCGGGCATCACCTCTGACGCAAAGCCTCCAGCCCCAACTGGTGCAGGAAGTGGTGACATCCCTCTTTCCCAATAGAGAGGCACACACGCCGCCTTACAGGATTCCGAACACCAGGAATGAAAATCCTGATCCCGTCGAGGACATACCACCAGTCACCCCTGGCGAGTTTGGGGCTGCGGTCCACCGGCTACGTGCCAAAAGGACGGCCCCGGGGCCCGATGGCATACCGGGCCGTGCTTGGGTACTAGCCGCGGAAATATACGAGGAAAGAGTTATCGAGCTGATGGGTGATTGTCTTGCACAAGGGCGTTTCCCTCGGCTCTGGAAGAACGGCTCCCTGGTTCTCCTTAAAAAAGAGGGCCGGCCAGTCGATTCCCCTGCAGCGTACCGGCCAATAATTCTACTTGACGAAGTGGCGAAGTTGTTTGAGCGGATCATCGCCAACCGCCTCGTCAAGCACATGGCGACAGTCGGCCCGGACCTGGATGACAAGCAATTTGGCTTCAGGCCGGGCAGGTCTACCGTCCATGCCATCATGCGGGTTAAGAAGATAGCGGAGGAAGCAATTGCCCAGGGCGAGGTCGTTCTTGCGGTGTCCCTCGACATCGCAAACGCCTTTAACACCATGCCCTGGAGTTGTATCATAGAGGCCCTCCGCTACCATCAAGTGCCGGAGTATTTGTGTCGAATTGTGGCCGACTACCTATCAGCTAGGTCGGTCTCGTACAGAAGTCGGGACGAGTGGTGTCGTCATGAAGTCACATGTGGCGTTCCGCAGGGCTCAGTCCTCGGTCCCCTCCTTTGGAATGTGGGCTACGACTGGGTGCTGCGGGGCGCTAATATCCGAGGCGTAGACGTCACCTGCTACGCAGACGACACCCTGATAACGGCGCGGGGACGCACGCACCGAGAATGCGCGATCCTCGCGACAGCAGGAGTAGCCCAAGTGGTGGGAAGAATACGTGCTCTGGGCCTTGAGGTGGCCCTACATAAATCCGAGGCCCTTTATTTTCATGGACCTCGGAACAGGCCTCCTCCGGGAGCCCACATTATTGTCGGTGGCGTGAACATTGGCATCGAGCCCGAAATGAAGTATCTGGGCCTCACGCTAGACGGACAGTGGACATTCGAGGGCCACTTCCGAAAACTGGGACCCAAGCTGATGCGTACGGCCGCCGCTCTTGGCAGATTACTGCCCAACATCGGCGGACCCAAATCTGCCTGTCGGCGCCTTTTCATGGGCGTCGTCAGGTCGATGGCGTTATATGGCGCACCCGTTTGGAGCGGCGCCCTAAACAACCGGACGATTGACATTCTCCATCGGCCACAAAGAACTTTGGCCATAAGGATAATACGTGGTTACCGCACCGTATCTTACGACGCGGCTTGCGCCCTGGCGGGTTCCCTGCCGTGGGTGCTAGAGGCGGAGGTGCTCGCGGCAGTCCACGAATGGCGCGAGCGGAAAACTAGGACTGACGGATCTCCGCCCTTAAGGGTTGAGGTCGAAACTCTTAGAAAGGGAAGACGAGAAGTGGCAGTGGCCAAATGGCAACGCCGCCTCCGCCAGACGCGGGCTGGTGCCAGGACAATTGAGGCAATCTGTCCAGTTCTCGTGGCGTGGCTGAGGAGGAAACACGGGGTGGTCACTTTCCGGCTGGCGCAGGTGCTGTCGGGGCATGGCTGCTTCGGCAGTTACCTGCGCCGGATCGGGAGGGAGCCGTCTGCAGTGTGCCACCATTGTGACGATTGCCCCGAGGACACTGCCCAGCACACGCTAGCGGAGTGTCCGGCATGGACACAACAGAGACGAGACCTCGTGGCCTCAGTGGGCAATGATCTCTCACTGCCGGCCACAATAACATCGATGGTGGAATCGGACGGGGCCTGGAAGGCCGTCCAAGAATTTTGCGAGGTTGTGATGAACATCAAGGAGGAGGCGGAGAGGGCAAGGGAGGCGGCTAGTCAAGACGCCACCCGCAGCCGCCGCACGGGAGGGAGAAGACGGGCATTCGCCCGGCATATCCCACCCTGATAGAACTCGAGTGGCGAGCTAGGGGACGCTCGTCACTCAGGAAGAGTAGACGAGGGCGCGTCGGTTTCCCGCGCGAACAGCTGAGGTCGAAGGTCGAGGAGGCATAGGCCAATCACTGCCGGGGCATGTGAAGAATACTTTATAGTGTACCCATGCCCCGGTGAAAGGTGACACGAGGAAACCAGTGGAGTTTAGTTGGTATGCTCCCGCTTCTCGGGAGAGAGCCCAACATAACCACCAAGCCATCCCCAGGCGCGGTGTGTATGCGGGAACGCATTCTCCACTTAAAAAAAAAAAAAAGGTTAGGTTAGGTTAGGTTAGGTTAGGTTAGGTTAGGTTAGGTTAGGTTAGGTTAGGTTAGGTTAGGTTAGGTTAGGTTAGGTTAGGTTAGGTTAGGTTAGGTTAGGTTAGGTTAGGTTAGGTTAGGTTAGGTTAGGTTAGGTTAGGTTAGGTTAGGTTAGGTTAGGTTAGGTTAGGCGGGGTCACGGAAGTAAGCTAACGCGTTTCCCGTGGCCCCGCCGTAACGCGTGAGAGGGCAGTCTGGTTTTAGTGGGTATTCCGGTCGCCTTGTCTTTATCTTCTGCGGCCGGCGAGTCCCACACTCCCCTACGCCATTGCACAGCCCGGCGTAGGGGGTGCGTAAATGCATTTCCAGACTATAAAAAAAAAAAAAAAAAAAAAAAAGGTTAGGTTAGGTTAGGTTAGGTTAGGTTAGGTTAGGTTAGGTTTTTTTTTTTTTTTTTTTTTTTTTTTTTTGGGCGGCGCTATGCCGCCCTCTCCTTCTCCCCCTGGCGTGTTTTAGCCAGAGACTTTGTCATTCTTTTTATTATAATCTTTACATTTTTAAAACTAGTTGCTTATATCTATTACAATTTTCTTAATACTATTTTAAAAACTTATGCTGTATAAAATGAAATAAATAAATTTGCTACCTATTTACAATTTAAAATTTCCTAACATATAATTTAAAATTTACTAATACTATACTTATGTCTATATAAATGTAAAATAAAATATCACAGTACAGCATTTTACAACTAGCTTAATTTAATTTCTTTTTAAGGCCGACAGCATTCCTACTGTGTTTTATTTCTGTCTATTAATTTGTTTGCCACTTCTTTACAATACTTTATAAACTTCCCTCTATTATCTTTGCTTTTCATTAAGTTACTTATATTCTCTAAATTTACTTTCTCCTTAACTTCAATTTCTAGCTCTACTCTTCTTCCTTCAAACACCGGGCACTCTACAATGGCATGCAGCACGGATTCTCCCC
>NC_059991.1:9710000-9717185 GCF_912999745.1 Papilio machaon
TAGGTTAGGTTAGGTTAGGTTAGGTTAGGTTCCACGGACCTGCTCGGTTGTCCGAGTGGGCGGAGAGGTGAACTCCGACGTGGCGCGTCCCCGGGTGGTGGATAGGGGAACGCCCCGGCCTTCTGCCGGGGTAGGGCTTCGGCCCCGCGAACCAAACACTGGTAGGTTAGTTAGGGTAAGGTAGGTTAGTTAGGATAAGTAGGTTAGCTAGGTTAGGCTGCGGGTCCCTCGTGGGCCTGCAGAAGAGAGGGCGGCGCTCGCCACAAGGCGAGCGTCTATTAGGTTAGTTAGGATTAGTTAGTTAGGGCTAGGTTAAGTAGATTAGGGTGAGGGGTTGGGATTGGTGGCTGGGCCCGCCACCTCGCTCTGCCTGGATTACATACTTAAGTATGGGGCGACCGGGGTCGCCGGCTCACCACACCGGCCGCAGCCCCCCAGCGGGCCCACTTGTGGGCTCGCAAACGAGGGCGGCGTCTCGCCGCAAGGCGAGCGCCTTTTGTCCGGGACGGCGCGACCACTAGGACCCGACCTCTTTGGTCGAGGGTCGCGGCCGCCGGACTTAGGTTAGTTTAGAGTAGGCTAGGTTTAAGGTAGTTAAGTTAGCTAAGTTAGGTTAGGGTGCGGGCCCACTTGTGGGTCCGCATATGAGAGGGCGGCGAACCCAAACCGAGTAACTGCCCTTTTCAGGGCAGCGAAAAGGGAGGGCAAGCCTAATGTGGAGGGTGGCGCGACCCATTAGGGGCGTGGCCGCCGGTCGGGACGTGGGAGCACGACCTCGGTAACACTCTGTTATACGATGGCGTGTGATCCTGCGTCCCCACGCGTAATCCCGGTGGCTCAACATCTTCACTGGGACCGCGGGCCCCTGTCTTGATCAAGACGGGGGCCAAGAGGTGGGTCTCTATAAACCCTGGCGGCACCAGCGGGGGAGGCGGGGATTCCGAACCTGCATTGCACGGTGTCGTCTTGAGGAGCGCCTAAGGGCGCAGCACCCCTTCGGGGGTGCAGAGAGGGCCCTTCCCGGGGCGGTCAGTGGGGCGTCGCGGTGGCAAGCTCACGCGATCCCGTGGCGCCCCACACTATGGCCATGAGGGAACAAGGAGGTTTAGTGGGTATGCTCCCATTCGGGGAGAGAATCTCACATAACTCGCGTGTCTTCCCCGAGGCACGGAGTATGCATTAAGCATTCCTCCTTGTATAAAAAAAAAAAAAAAAAAAAAAAGTTAGGTTAGGTTAGGTTAGGTTAGGTTAGGTTAGGTTAGGTTAGGTTAGGTTAGGTTAGGTTAGGTTAGGTTAGGTTAGGTTAGGTTAGGTTAGGTTAGGTTCCACGGACCTGCTCGGTTGTCCGAGTGGGCGGAGAGGAGTACTCCGACGTGGCGCGTCCCCGGGTGGTGGATAGGGGAACGCCCCGGCTTCGGCTGGGGTAGGGCTTCGGCCCCGCGAACCAAACTCTAGGGTCGGTCATCGTGTTGGGTGTTGCACATGACCGACCCACCTGGAGAGGGCCGTCAGTGGTGGGTCACAGCAGTGACTCCGCCCTGACCATGCCCAACCGGGGTCGCACCGGTAGATGCGACGTGGTGGGGCCGCGGGGGGTGTGGGTGGGTACTGGTTTATCCTGCCCATCTTACAGCCCTCGTGGCCGGATGTGGGGTGAGGTCGTGGGGGCTGTGGGTGGGTACTGGTTTATCCTGCCCCCTGCGGCCCTCATGGCCAGATGTGAGGAGAGGAATGAATGTGAGATGGAGAGGCCGAGGGGGGATACTGGTTTTCCAGTCCCCTCTGCGGCACGTAGAGTAGGGCGAGGGCGGGACCGGTTGGCCCCGCCGGTGGGGGCTGGGGTGGTAGGACACAAAAGATCCTGCCTCTCTGGCTTTCACCACTTAGGGAGAGGCGCTTCGGCGTCAGACGCGCGGCCCGAGCTTTGGTTATGGCTCAGCTGGTACAAAGCTCGGGTCATTGCGTTAAGGTGGGCATGAGGGTTTTTAGTGGGTATGGCTGAACGACTGTAGGCGAGTCCCACACTCCCTGCGCCATTGCACTGCCCGGCGCAGGGGTACGGAAGTGTATTTTCCCTCGTTACAAAAAAAAAAAAAAAAAAAGGTTAGGTTAGGTTAGGTTAGGTTAGGTTAGGTTAGGTTAGGTTAGGTTAGGTTAGGTTAGGTTAGGTTAGGTTAGGTTAGGTTAGGTTAGGTTAGGTTAGGTTAGGTTAGGTTAGGTTAGGTTAGGTTAGGTTAGGTTAGGTTAGGTTAGGTTAGGTTAGGTTAGGTTAGGTTAGGTTAGGTTAGGTTAGGTTAGGTTAGGTTAGGTTAGGTTAGGTTAGGTTAGGTTAGGTTAGGTTAGGTTAGGTTAGGTTAGGTTAGGTTAGGTTAGGTTAGGTTAGGTTAGGTTAGGTTAGGTTAGGTTAGGTTAGGTTAGGTTAGGTTAGGTTAGGTTAGGTTAGGTTAGGTTAGGTTAGGTTAGGTTAGGTTAGGTTAGGTTAGGTTAGGTTAGGTTAGGTTAGGTTAGGTTAGGTTAGGTTAGGTTAGGTTAGGTTAGGTTAGGTTAGGTTAGGTTAGGTTAGGTTAGGTTAGGTTAGGTTAGGTTAGGTTAGGTTAGGTTAGGTTAGGTTAGGTTAGGTTAGGTTAGGTTAGGTTAGGTTAGGTTAGGTTAGGTTAGGTTAGGTTAGGTTAGGTTAGGTTAGGTTAGGTTAGGTTAGGTTAGGTTAGGTTAGGTTAGGTTAGGTTAGGTTAGGTTAGGTTAGGTTAGGTTAGGTTAGGTTAGGTTAGGTTAGGTTAGGTTAGGTTAGGTTAGGTTAGGTTAGGTTAGGTTAGGTTAGGTTAGGTTAGGTTAGGTTAGGTTAGGTTAGGTTAGGTTAGGTTAGGTTAGGTTAGGTTAGGTTAGGTTAGGTTAGGTTAGGTTAGGTTAGGTTAGGTTAGGTTAGGTTAGGTTAGGTTAGGTTAGGTTTTTTTTTTTTTTTTTTTTTTTTTTTTTTTTTTTTTTTTCGTGATCCCCCGACATGTTGTGATCGGAGACTTTATTTACAGCTTTTATTTTATAACTATTAATATTACATTGTGTGTAAAATTTATTTACTAAAAACAATGGTGCAAATGTTGTGTTGTGCAGGGTGCGGCATTCACTCTGAGTATGCTAGTCATACCCACAAGGAAGCCGCACAATGGCCAAGCCTTTTCTGCCGCAGCATTTGCACCATTATTTGTTTTCCAGATTTCTGGTGCCCATTCGGCTGATTTGGTACATTATATTCGCCTAGGATACTACGTGCGTCGACTTTTCCAACGAAGGGAGTCGGTAAGTTGATTTTTACATTTACATTTTCTCTTACATTTAGATTTACATTTACATGCTTATTATTCCTTACTATTTTTATTTCTATTTGTCTGTTTCCCTCATAAACCTCTTTCAATTTTGATTCTTTTTCACCTTCCGTCCTCTGGTCAGGGGACAGAGCGTCCGCCGCGGTCCTCGACGAACCGCCCTCCATCAATGTCTGGTTGCATGGATCACCATGCAACGCCACATTTGCTGCCATTCCGGTGTTTTGTGCTTTTGCTAGGTCCGCTCCGTCCTCCGACCGTTGGTCTTCGGTGCTGCCTTTTGTCCTCTGTCCGGACAACAGAACATCCGCCGCGATCCTCGATGAACCGCCCTCCATCAATGTCTGGTTGCATGAATAACCATGCAACGCCACATTTGTTGCCATTTCCATATTTTGTGCCTTTGCTAGGTCCGCTCCGTCCTCCGAACGTTGGTCTTCGGTACTGCCTTTTGTCCTCTGGCCGGACAACAGAACATCCACCGCGATCCTCGATGAACCGCCCTCCATCAATGACTGGTTGCATGAATAACCATGCAACGCCACGTTTGCTGCCATTTCCTCTTTTGTTTCCTTTTTGTGGTCTGCTCCGTCCTCAGGCCTTCGGTCTTTTGGGTGGCGAAGAATCATGGGTACCCCATCCAGCTCTTCGTTGCTTGAAGCCCGCCCATCTTTTATAATGGGCGGAACCTCATGCCAAAATACATTTCTTCCCTTGTCTAGGTTCCACATTTTTCCTTCCAGCCAGCTGGAGTAGACCCTTCTGTCCTCGATCACCATTTTCATTTTAATATTTGGTTTCCAGTTTTTGTGAATGCCCGGGAGGACCTTAGCAGTACGCTATAGCAGATCTCGCTATCGCGTCCCACCTCTTCCTCACCGGGCATTCCTGGTCGAAAACATTGTGATTACATCTATCCATGTTTTCCCTTCTACATAGGATACACGTTGGTTCCTTGTTGGCGATCCAATCGTCACAGTCTGCCTTCGTGTGATCTATGCCCCCACAATAGCTGCAAGTCTTTAACGTGTCACGGCATAGACGTTTAGGGTGTCCATAGCTAAGGCACATTGAGCACTGCACGAGTGGACTTTGGTCTTCGACCCGCACTCGTTGCAGGTCAATGCGCACTTTGCCTGCCTCTGTCGCCTTTTTCCATACTTGCGGGGGCACTCTTAGGACGACGTGACTTGTTTGTGGGTTTCGGGCTCGCCTCTTGTACAAAACTTCTATTTTATCTTCCTCTTTTATTAAATCTTTATTTTGGTTTTTTAAAAGCTGTTTTTATCTCTTCATCAGAGTTATAGTTTAGTACATCCCTTAGAATAATTAAGGGGTCTTTGTTTTTGATATCTTTTATTTCTAAGTGGTCTTCCGCTGTTTTTAATCTTTCTTTTAGAATGTTTTTCTCTTCTTCTGTCCTACATCCAACAATCACTTTTCTGTCCTTAGGCCTTTCTTATATTTTCCACTGCTACTCCACCGTCCTTCGCGTTTACGGTCTTTCTTATTTTACTTAAGACCTCCTCGCCTGTATCTGTCTCATTCTTTGATGTGATCACACAACAGAATGCAGAGCTGTCTGTTGTGGTCTTTTCATTCCCTTCGTCACGGCACTAGCATAAGTATAGGTTTGATTTTTGAATTTCCTGATGTTTATCCAATGTAGTTTTTTAAATCACTTATATTTAAATTACTTTGTTTTATTAACTCCTCATGTTCCTCCATTTTCTGTATTAAAGATTTTTTTCATTTCATACATTTTTTCGTACATTTTGTCCTTTTCCTCTTTTTTCAGTTCTTTACTATCGTTCTTCTCTTCCTTCTTCCCTTCTTCCTTTCCTTCCCTGTTTTTATCTCCCTCTAATTCTTTAATTATCTGGTAAAGTTTATCAATAGCTAGCGTGACTTCATTTTTTATTTCTGTTTTAGTATTTCTGGATTGACTCAAATGTATTTTCGCTTTAACAACCCATGATTTCGCCTCCATGGCCCTGCTTCGATGTTTGGGCGAACTTTCCGCTTTCTCCTTGTTTATAGTCAATTTCTTTTGCGCTTCCTTCACTAATCCTTGTGTTTTTTCAGGTGGAGTTTGCCGTGCTGCACCAGATGTGGATGCCTGTCCAACCTTATTCTCAGGTGTGCGGAAACCGAACATCTTGTATTCGGGGGATTGTGTCAGCTTATATAAAAAAAAAAAAGTTGTCAATAGACCTTTTACTTATTTCTAGCTATTTGGGGCAATAACCCTGTCAATAACAATTTAAAACTTGAGCTAATATTGATGGGCAATAACCCCTTCAATATACTACAGCTAATTAATTAGGGCAATAACCCCGTCACTAATTATATTTCTAAAACTTATAACTAATATTGATGACAAAAGTCTAATCAATATATATACTTAAAACAACAAGGATTGACCCACTTTATAAATTCAATAATTATTTTAAACTTTGTTACCAACTAAGTATTAAAACAAATATTGAGTTAAATATTAAATTATTAAAACCTTTGTAAAGCAAGTATTGAAATTAGAATTGAATTTAAAACTTAAAGATATTTCAGTACTGCTAGTTAATATAATGTGGATAAGCCTCTTAAAAGAATTTAAATTTAATTTAGTAGAATTAGTATTAAAATTTTATAGTTAAATAAGATTAATTAAAACAAAGTAAAAACAAATAAAACAGTTAAATTAAAGTAGTAAATAGGTAAGTTTGAGTTAAAACTTCTAGTCTTATCCACAGTATTTACACAATATATTAGACAAAATTTTAATTTACAATGATAAAATTAATAATGAAATGTATATATTTATAATTAGAGTAAAACTAGATAAAATTATAATTAAGATTTAAAATTTTTAAAATTAAAATTTAAGTTTTGGTCTTATCCTTATTGTCTTACTAACGATGCCCTATTGTTACAGTGCCGGCCGCCGCATTCCTTTCTTTGTTCTCTTAATGACTTCGGGCGAGCTCCGGACACACAATGGGCGTATGCAACAACAATGTATTGTAAGTATTGTAAGTATTGTAAGTATTGTAAGTTTACGTAAACAAGTATTTTTGTTTATGTTACACAATATCTTTTTATGTTTCCAACTTTCTTATGTTTAATTTATGATTACGGCCAAAATTTTTTAAATAAAGTCTACCTTTAAGTAAATTAATAATTACGATAATTAACTAATTAATTAATCAATTAAAGTAATTAAATTTAAAATCAAAATTTGAATTAAAACTAAAATTAAATTAATTTAAAATAAATTAAATTTTTAATACAGTCACATATAAATTTAAAAAATTTTTACCTACAATACAAGTTGGTTATTTTACTTCTAATTTTACAATTTAATAAAATAATAAAATAATAAAGGCAACAACGCCTGTCAGGTTTTTACATAAAACTTATCACTAATATTGCGGGCAATAGCCACGGTCAATATATTTAATTATTTACAATTTTCAATTAATTTAACAAATTTTTTCCGGGAGGGAATTTTACAAAACTTTCTTTTGCTATTTTCTCCGGCCCCTTTCGTCCGATCTGGACGTTCGAGGTGTCAAAGTTATTTTTTCGTCGAGACCTTTCTTTTAAGACCACTCCCACTATTCTGGTGCCAGTATTTCTGGTGCCAGTTTTTGGTTTCAAATTACGAAAAACCAAAATTTTATTTAAAATTAATTGTTTTTAAAATCTTAAATTATAGCTTCCCTGTTATATAGTGGGTCACTATGCTTCGTAGGTCATATTTACAATTATTTATAGATATATTTACACTTTTATGAAATTTTACAAAACTTTGTTTACCTTATTCTAAGTTGTTTCACACTAAAATCCTTAACTTTTTCTTACACTT